>NC_058406.1:45821995-45854363 GCF_002201575.2 Neomonachus schauinslandi
AGGAGGGGAAGAATGAAGCGGGGGAAATCGGAGGGGTAGACGAACCATGAGAGACGATGGACTCTGAAAAACAAACAGGGTTCTAGAGGGGAGGGGGGTGGGAGGATGGGTTAGCCTGGTGGTGGGTATTGAGGAGGGCACGTTCTGCATGGAGCACTGGGTGTTATGCACAAACAATGAATCATGGAACACTTCATCTAAAACTAATGATGTAATGTATGGGGATTAACATAAGAATAAAAAAAAATTAAAAAAAAAAAATAAATAAAAATAAAAATATGAAAAAGAAAAAAAAAATAAAAAATAAATAAAATAAAATAAAAAGACAAATTCAAACCTCCTCTCCTCTCTTCATACTAAATAAGCATAATTATCCGTGCTTTTCCCATAGTTCCTTGTACACAGAATGTGTGTGAATAATACGGGTAGTATAAAAAAAACACAGCTTTAGAGTCTAAAAAAAAAAAAAAAAAAGCTGTGTTTACAAGTGGATAGAGGCACATGGGTGGCTCAGTCAGTTAAGTATCTCTTAACTCTTGATTTTGGCTCGGGTCATGATCTCAGGGTCCTGGGATTGAGCCCCATGTCAGGCTCCACGCTCAGCAGAGAGTCTGCTTGATATTTTCTCTCTTCCTCTGCATGTGCCCCTCCCCCCCCCACTTACACATGTGTGTGCTCTCTCTCAAAATAAATAAATAAAATCTTAAAAAAGCAAGTGCATACAATATTATGGAAACTTAGAGGAAAAAGATGTGACTAGTGTGGGGGTGGGGGGCTGGTGTTGAGGAAGGAGCTCTAGAGGAGCAAGTGGTTGGCCTAGGTCTTAAAGGGGTTAGACATATAGTGATTAACATTTGAAAAGGACATGTATAGGACAGGGGACAGCTTGAGTGAAATCCTGGAGGCTATAAAGCTTGGAGTATGTTCAGAGAAATCATAGTTTCGAGTGTGAATAAAGGTACATAAAAACGAGTTTAGAAATAAAGTGTAGGCTCAGACTGCAGAACTTCTGATATCATAAAAGGCATTTTGCATTAAGAAAAGTGGGGAAAACTGGTTCCATCTGTCACTTGTAGTCAACTTAGAGAATGCTTAGTTTTATACCAGTCTGAGATGTATCAATGCAGCTAAAAACAAACCTCTTTGTTGAATATATTCAAACCTCAGCTTGGCTCCTGGGATTAGAAGGCCTGTGTTCAAGTCCCAGTTCTTGCGCTTACCTAGTCAACAACCCTGAGCAGCTGCTTCGTGGTGCTTGCTGATTTACATCATTCTGAAAGACTCACAGCCATAAGGGTTGGTCAGGTTAAGCATCATGTGCCAATTACATAGCAGGACAATTAATGGAAACAGTTAACAAATACCCATTATATATTTATTTATCCAACGTATTCCAGAAACTATGCATACACGCTTACTAATGGGAAATACATAAAAGATGTTCTCATTTCCACCCCAGAACAACTCTGAAAGCGAGATAGCATGATCCAACTTTACTTTTGAGGAAACCAAGATCCAAAGAATTTGACCAGCTAAATCCAAATCATATTCCTAGAAAGTAGAAAAATGCAGTTATTCTAAATCTAGTGCTCTTTCAATATCTTGTTATTTCCTCACATTTGCCATTTAAATTGATGGTGGCTCTCAACCTGCATGCTGCCGAACATTTCAGGAGTGTCCAACTAAACAGCGAGCAATGTTCCAACTTCATTTATGTTATAGACTGCATATTGTCAGGGGAATGCTAAAATCCAGGTATTGTGTGGGTATGGCTTACTTGGAATCGCATATCCTTGGGATTCAGCCTATCATTTTATAGGATAGGCAACTGTTCATAGGATATAGAGTTGTTAGGAGGATAAAACGAGACAATGCATGTGTAGACCTTTTGATAATATAAAATACTGTTCCTGTTTCAGAGGAAAAGTTAGAAAATTTTCTTTAAGATAGTTTTTTGTGCACTTGTTCTGTGCTTCTGTTCTCCACTACTATGACCTAAACTTCCTGGGTGTTAAAAGTGTGTTCTACTTTTCTTTGACACAACGATAGCACCCAGAATAGCACATGCTATTTCCAGGAAACCCCTGAATTTAGTGAATTAAATTATCATTCCTCATACTTCATCATGATGATGATTGCTAGAATTTGGGGGGGCACTTACTCTGTGCCAGGCATTGTGTTAGGGGTTTGGTATTCATGAATTCTTGTGATTTCTATAACAACTCTTCATTTTGCAGAGAAGGTGACAAGCAGAGACAGGTGAAGAGAACTGTTCCAGTTCACACAGCTAGTCAGTGCCAGACCTGGGATTTTTACTTTGGCTGTCTGGCACGTGTCCCCATGGCAGTACTCTGCTAATAAGGCTTGTTCAGAATGTGTGCACAGTCCTAAATTGTTCATAAGCACAATCACCCCCACCCCCTCATCTGTTCCTCATCACAATCCCATAATGTAGGCAGGATTATTCCCACTCTAGAGATGAAAACACCAAGGCTCAAGGCTACACACTTGATTGAGAAAGTCACTGTAGTCCTTTATTACGGAAAGAAGCATGATGCTTTGTCTTCACTCAGGAAAAAATACACATTATCTGAAAAACTCCAGGAATTCTCAGAGCAATTACAGAGCCTCTTGCTACAAACACAACAGAACCTTCTTCAAAGCACCACGCATGCTTGGAAGAGCACACACATAAAAGCGTAATTTGAACACTTGTCGGTTTTACCCCCTTGTTGCAAGAGAAGAAGAATGTTTATGCACCAAAAAAATCTAGCTGCATTTCCCAGTTTAATTAGTTTTGTCAAGTGTCTGCAATGTCGTTTCCATGTTAATTTCCCCATATCCCATTTCAGTTTCTTTATATTCCACTTCAATTATTTGCTTAAAAATTAAGAGAGTCACAATGACTGTGTTCAAATTCCACTCAACTCAGCTAATATTTACTGATGCTCTGTCATGTCCTAGCCCTGCAGAGCCCTCAGAAAACCACTGCTTCCCCTCCCCCTCCGTCTATCACAGACATCCCTAATCGATCAGTGCCCCTTCCTCCACCCCACGCTATCCTGGGAAGTAGAAACCTCGTCATACTCAACAAGGCTTGTCCAGGCAGCCACTCCCAACGGATGGATACAGACATGAGACAATAAAAACTATCTGCCATCCAAGTGTTCAGACACTTTCTTGCAAATTCCCTTCCTATTTTATTCTCATCAGGTAGGGGGATCTCGGTTTTGACACAGAAGGTAGCTGCGGCTCACAGAGGTGAAGGGTCCTACCCACATGTTAGGTATCCCACTCATGAGAATTCTCCCTGGCTTCTCGTGTTCAGTGTAAAATTCCACTTTCTGACCACCTGGAGGCCTGGCCCAGGATGGGTCTGCCTTCCTGGCCTCAAAGGGGGAGTGCAAAAGGGAATAGAGGGAAAGTAATCTCTGCCAGGTTGTTCTCATGTTAGCCTGTGGAGCAAACTTTATTCTGTGCTTTATAACTGAAACAGATCCAGAAAGAGTCTTTTTATTTTATTTTATTTTATTTTTTAAAGATTTTATTTATTTCTTTGACAGAGAGAGACACAGTGAGCGAGGGAACACAAGCAGGGGGAGTGGGAGAGGGAGAAGCAGGCTTCCCGTGGAGCAGGGAGCCCGATGCAGGGCTCAATCCCAGGACCCCTGGGATCATGACCTGAGCCGAAGGCAGACGCTTAACGACTGAGCCACCCAGGCGCCCCCAGAAAGAGTCTTTTTAAATCAAGGCCCAACACCATCTCATTTAACCTTTCCATCAGGAGTCTTTGAGGTAGCCATTGTCATCCTCATTTTGTGAGGAAGCTGAGGCACAGAGTGGTTAAGTAATTTGCTGAAGGTCACACAGCTAGTTTAGTGAAATGCAAGGTGCAAACTCAGATCTTTCTACTCCTATAAGCCCACTGAATGAATTGTTTTTTCTGATCTCCCCTCTCTTCTGCCTTTAGAACATAAATATTTAAGGTAATCAAACAAACAATAATTTACTTATTTTATGTCCTTTTTCTTTACCTAAAAATGTTTTATTGAGCAAATGTTTTATTAACAAATACATGGCTGCGTGTTTATATATTTAACAAATGTTCTCTGAGCCTCATACAAGGACTGTAGGGTACAAAGATGAGTCACAGACACTTTCTGACCCCACAAAGCTTACATTCTGGTGTGAGGATAACTGACCAGTCAGAAGACAATGAAAATACAATATGGTTCTGACAACAGAGATATAGAGATACATCTGACTTCTGGACCCTCTCAGAAACAACCAGGGTAATTATTATAGCTGCCGAAACAGACAACCCTCAGATCTCAGTGGCCCAGCGCAACTAAAGTTTATTTCTCATGTCACAGTCTGATGTGTACTGGGAGGCTCTCCTCCACGGGATGACTCAGGGACTTAGACTCCTCTATCTTGTACCTCTGCCATTCTGGGGGCCTCTTCAGAGTCCTCTGCTGGGTCCCCCCCACCTCCCAGGCTGGCCCACTAATGGTCGGGAAAGGGGAGGGTGTGGCAGATTGTGTGGTAAGGTTTAGAGCCAGGCCTGGAAGAGAATGTACATCCTACAGGCCACCATCCACCTAGCCAGTCTGACCTCCGAACCTCTGGGGTGTACTGACTAGATGCTTCCTGCTCCTCTTCCTTAGCACATCCCCAACCTTCCTTAGACATGGGGGCCACGTGGCTGGGTTCTGGCCCTGAGTCATCCCTTAGAAGAGAGCCCCCCCCAAACCACTTCAGACTGTGATGTGAAGATAAACCTTTGTGGTATTAAGCCATTGGGATCTTAGAGTTATTTGTTACAGTAGCTTTTGCGAACTTGCCCTAAGAGAGGTCCCATTTCCTTTACTCTAAAATGGAGAGGATAGTATCCTGCCATGAGGATCAAATAATAAAATGAGTGTGAAAATTCCCACGTGATCTAAAGTAGCATGATTACCATGATTCATTTTACCCCAGAAAAAGCAACTGGAATCCCAGGTGTGGAGACATCATGGGATGCTAAATGGGAAATCCAGGCTTTTTCAGAAGACCATGGCAAGTGCTGGCCTGAGCCATGCATTCCATAGATGGTGGAGTTTTCCCTGGGCTTCTTTTCATAAAAACAACCCTGTACACATGTATTGACTCCTTAATTAAGACACAAGTGATCATCCCCAGCAAAGGGTCTGCCACACAGTAAATGTCAGACAGAATTGGGCAAAGACTCCTTCCCATATATCTGACTGGTTGTTTCCAACTCAACAGTTGCTCTCCGCTTCTGTCCCATTGACCCACTTCATGTGAATAATGTAACTATCAGTGGCATGCTGGAGCCAGCTCACAGCAGCTCAGAAGACCGTACCCTGGCTCAGCTGGGCACATCACCTCCCAACGGAAGAGGAATAAAATACTTAAAATGCTTCCATCTTTGTGTAATATTATTCGATTTTATAAAAGCACTCATACGCTGTGGATGTTAATCTGCTAGGCGTCACCGTGGGTGAGTCTAAGCAGTCGTCGCCATGCTGTTTTGGCAGGGAGGGAGGTGGAATTCATGGACTTGGGTGGTTTGCTCTGTGCCAGAAAAAGATGGCGGGGCAGACGTGGCTCCTGGGCCCTGGCTCTTCCAGCCCACTGCTGAGTCATAGTACTTGAACTATCGTACTGCGATAGTATCTTGTCCCCATAAATTATAATTGC
This sequence comes from Neomonachus schauinslandi, assembly GCF_002201575.2. Classification (NCBI taxonomy): domain Eukaryota; kingdom Metazoa; phylum Chordata; class Mammalia; order Carnivora; family Phocidae; genus Neomonachus; species Neomonachus schauinslandi. The sequence continues at coordinate 45,827,699 of NC_058406.1, forward strand.
TTGTTGATAAATCTACCTCGGTCCATCCCATGTGAGAGTCTCCTGATAGAAAATTTAGAGGGTTTCCATTTTGGTGCCTCAGGAGTAGAGCATGTTGGTGACAGGTGGATGTTTTATAAATGGTTGTTTAATGAACAACTGAATGATGTCAGTGAATGGAGGGGATGGGTCTACCTGACTGACAGGTAGGGATGGGACACAGAGGCTGGCAGGGTAAGGCCTGGGCCCCAAGAAAAGGAGGGGACAAAAAAAAAAAAGAAGAAGGAGAAGAAGAAAGGAGGGGATATGGAACAGGGAAGCACTGGCCACTGGACACCAGCTTCAGCTTCTTGATGGTATTTGCCCAGGGCCTGCGCTAAGCTTGGCCTTCACAAACCTACTGTGAGTGTAATGCTTTTTAATTAGCAAGATGACAGGCTCCTTTTGTGAATCCAGTAAGAGAGCCAGAATCCAACAAGAGGGAGCAGGGAGGCAGCTGCCCTTTGGTAGCCTTGGCTTCAGCTCTGCTGGACTGACCAGGGCCAAGTGGAGCCCACAGGCCTGAGACAGAGACCTGTGTCTTGGCCCTTCTGGTCCAGCACTGTTCCTTTGACTCTGTGGAAAAACTGTCTCTCCTCTTCAGAGCCCACCTGGCATCTCGTCTGGCCTTAGGCACCCGTTGTTCACATCCCCCTGAACCCCTCCGTCCACCCCCTTCACCTCCCTCCTTACTTCTTCATGCTCTTGGCTCATTTTCCTGTATCCATTTTGCCCCCCAGACCTGACACTTAATTCTGTTTCTTGGCTCTGAAGTCTGGCTTTACTCCTTGGTCACAATTTATACTTCTGATTATGCTGCCTTTGGCCTTAACTGGACAAATAAATATCTTGTCTCATCCAGCCCCGCTACCACAAACACCCCTGACAAACACGTCCTGAATAAGGACCCAGTCTCTCTGGCTTCTATTATCCCCTCCATGGAGATTGTGTTAGTTATGATGTTTGTGTTCCCCACATCTATTCTTCCCCAAAATGATCTGTCTGGTCAGTGTTTACTCTGTCCTGGCTGCACCTTTAAATCACCCTTGATGCTCCCCGAAAATCCAAAATCTGGGCCAGCTGCAGTCTCTCTTTCTAAAAGTCTCAGGGTTCATTCGCCAGCACTAAGAATCACTGGTCTAAACCAATCAGTTAGTCCCACTTCCCTCGTAAGGGAAAGGGGCTGAGCTTAAATCCTTGGGCAAGAGACATCAAGGAGAAGATGCGGGACTTCTGCAAGAAAGACGCAGACAGAGGTGCAGCCCCTCTTCAGCATCAGGATGCGTCATGTCCAGAGGTGAAGCAGAGAATTGAGGCTGCCACCTTGCAGCAGATGAAGGGAGACAGCCTGAGGCAAAGCCGACCCATGAAGGATGGAGTGTAGGTGGAGACTGGATACTGAGTCCAGTGAGGTGGAAAGACCTTGGGTCCCCAACATATCCTTAAGCCAACGAACACAATCTGACCTCAAGTCTTGGCATTTAATGATATAATACAGATCTTTATTGTTTAAGTCAGAGGTCAATATTTTATATTTCTGTAAAAGGCCACAAAGTAAATATTTTAGGCTTTGCCAGTCCTACAGTCCCTGAAAGAGCTATTCTGCCCTTGGATCGTGAAAGCAGCCATAACAATACATAAATGAATGGGCATGGCCATGTTCCAATAAAACATGGTTTGCTGAAACAGGCAGTGGGCTGGATAGAGCCTGTGGGCCATAGTTTGCCCATCGCAATTTTAAGTCATCCTGAATCAATGTTTTGTCACTTGCAGCTCAGGGTGATGCAAGTATGATTTCCTACATCACTGACCCCTTCTATCCTGCTGAGCCCCAGATGTACATCCTCATGTATCCGTTCATCAAATCCTCCTTGAGGCCCTGCAGGCACATCCAATTCAACATCTTCAGAACTGACTGTCTCTAGGTCTGCTTCTCCTCTTGCATTCTCCACTTAGCAAGTGGCGCCATCACCTTGAGCCACTCAAACTCAACTCCCATCTCATCTTCATTTCCTCTGTTGTCCTTAGTCACCCAGCCACCATGTTCCATCAGTGCTACCTGTAAAATATTTCTCAATCCTCCCTTCCTCCCAAACTACTTACTATGTGCCAGGCACAGTGCCAGGAACTGAGAACATAACAATGTGCAAAGCAGATGCAGTCCCTGCCCTCACAGAGCTTAAGATAAAATCTTTGATGTACAACAAATAATAGCTGGTACCTGCCATTACTCAGACCTCCTATGTGTCAAGCTCTGCACTAGGCACTTGGCAGCAAGAGAGCTGATCTCCAAGGCACACGTGAGTGTGCATATTATTATCTATTATTCCTAGTTAGGGTAATTGAGACTGACTCACTTGCCATGGACACAGTGGCATATTTGTGGCAGCACCAGAACAGGAGAGAGATCTGTCCCCACACCAAAGCCCAGGCCCTCCTCACTCCCCCATCCCCTGCTGGTCCATTCCTGCACGAGCCTGGCTTTCTGAATCACATTGTCCCTTTGGGAATTCATCATGGAGTACCCAGAATGACACCTGGCTATCACTCTGGCACAAAGCCCATGATAAACACCTCATCAGCACAAGAGCTGTGCAATTCACTACGGGCTGTTCAAACACCCATGTTGGAAATCAGTCACTTTGTTCTCTGCCAAATAGGATGGCCACCTGTGTCCAGGCAGAACTTGATCCCAGAAAACAGTGAAAATCTGAGTGCTGGAGGGTGGAGGCCTAGGAGTTCTCAGCAAGAGGCTCTTTCCGAAGTCAAGCTCCAGCAGCCTGGGCCCTGCCCTCTTCCTCTCACATGGCTCACCTGAAGGTGGGTGATTGAGGAACTCAACCCTAGGACCGGGCGGACCTGCATTAAAATCCTGCTGCGACCTCAGACAAGTCACCCAATCTCCCCCAGCCTTCACCTCCACCTCAGCAACTGGAATTATGCTGCCTACCTGCCAGGGTGATCCAGGGGTGAGAAGAAGGGAGAGCATGGAGCACACCTGAACCAGGGCTCCGGGGTGGCAGCCATCTTCCCTGCTCGGGGCGCTCACGGGCCTTTGCAGGCCCTCCAGTTGGGGCTGGCAGAGGAGGGTATACAAGGCTCTCTTAGTAGCTCAGGAGTCTGAGCCCAGTGCAGATGGAGCCTTGGCCCCCCTTGGGGCTGCCGCCTTCTCTGTTCCAGATATACGGCTAACTGCTTCACAGGTACATTACATTGAATCATCACTGCCCTGTGGGGCGATTATCTCTAGGTAAAGAAACTGAAGCTTGGAAAGTTCAACACCCTACAGCTGGCAGGTGGTAGAGTTAGGACTTGAGCCCTGGTTTTCGGGCTCCAGAGTTTAAGCATTTAACCATGCTACCACTCTGGTTCCCATCTTCCAACCTTCTCCTGCTTATTATCCGATGGGTAGGTGACAATACTCTGATGGCATGTGTCCCCGTAACTTGTTTATCAGGTCCTCCAAGTTTAGGGCTGTCCCTCATTCTTGTTAGCTGCTCCCTACCCCTCCACTCCTCCAGCCAGGTGCTCGAGTAACAGCTAATGTCTGCATGCCTACCTGCTCAGCTAAAGCTTAAAAGACTCCCATCTACAGGACAACTAGCTAACAGCCAGGCACTGTGCTTGGCACTTTAACTTACCTTATTTACTCTCCATAATAATGCTTAGGTAGGCCTCATTGAGTCAGTTTTCAGAAGGCTCAGAAAATGACAGCTGTTGAGTTTATAGGTGGAATTCACAGATAAAACTGCTCACAATGCCTGTGCTTTTTCCTCCATTCCAAGTGCTCTTATTCCCCAACTCAGCCACCATATTCCCTCTCTCTTTCTTGTCTCTCTCCCTCTCTCCTTTCCTCCCTCCTTCTCCCTCTGTCTTGCTGGCTTCCCTTTGGTGGCTGGGGCTACTCACCAGCTGCCAGCATCTCTGGATCTAGCCTGTCCTAATGACCACAGATCATAGAGCTCTGAGCTCTCAAACCCTGGTTGCCTAGTAACAAGACCACCTCCCGTGTCCCTCCCACAGCCTCCAGCTCCACTCCCAGCTGGGAATAATAGACTTCTGGCCACTTCTGTTACCCTTCAAAAATGTGCATTTAACCAAGGTTTTTAGTATAAAATCACTGGCCACTAGAGCCAGGGACTCAGAATGGGCATTTTGCCAGAGGCCAGGACCTTAGAGATATAGCGGACAAGAAAAGGCCTGGGGACCAGCTGACCTGGACTTGCTAGGACCAGGGATTTATTTAACAAATGTTCACTGGGTATTCAGACCCCAGCCATAATGCACATTACTAGCTCCCCACAACAAGCACTCCTCTATGGGTTTTGCTGATACCATGCCATCTGCCTAGGCCCGTCCCTTCCTCACCACACCCTAACTTTTTTTTGTCTGGCCAACTCTCACTGTTGGTCCTTCATCCTATGAGAAACTTTGACTGCCCCCACACCCTATCATAGGTTTGAGTCCATTTTTGTGCTCTCATACCAAGTGTTGACATCCATCAACTACTCATCAGATGGTACTGGAATCTGTTATGTACATGGCTGTCTCTTCTACAAGCCTAGGTAAGTTCTGCAAGGGCAAGAAATGTGGATTCTGCAAATCCTAGTACAATGTATGGGGCCTACTGAGTGTTTTGAGGATAGGAAGACAAAAGAAGTTAGAAGGAGAAGGAATAGAAAAAGGGAAAAGAGGAAAAGAAGGAAGGGAGGAAAAAACAGAAAGAGGAAAGTTATAGAAGAAGATGAAGAATGAGGGGAGGTAGGGAGGTAAGAAAAACAAAGCAGAGGGAAGAATGGCATGCAGTCTGCTGTGCTAGGTCTTAAGAGGGGGTAACAGAGATGAATAAGACCAAGTCCTTCCTCTAAGAGAGTTCACTGTCTATCATGGAGATACAGTCGGGGAAGGATGGAGAGAGTTTGGAGAGCAGGCAGGGAAGTCCTGTGAGCTGGAGTGAGCCAGTCACAAATCCCAATTTGGGACACTATGCCTACCCATTTGATGGATTTCACACCAGCAGCACCTTCTTCTGGATTTAGTGACACTGATGAAGTTATAGCCAGGTTAAGCATGGGTTTAGTAGATAGATTCTTTTTTCCTACAATCTTATCCAGAAAGCCTTAAATACTTGATGAGCACTGCCTAGTACGTGCCTTGTACAGAGTAGACGCTGCAATATTTATGGAATAAACAGAAGGTGTAAAAATTTATTAAATACAAAATCTTATTTCAAGCATCTCACAGGCATACGACTTGATTGTTGAATGGTTAACTGAAGAGTACAGTGTGATTCCTGATACCTTCCACAATGCCTGACACACAGTAGGTAAATATGTGTTGAGTAAACAAAGTTTCAACAGTGTCTTCATCATTGTCTTAAATTGCCATCCCAATTCCCCATCCCCTGCCTGGATCTGAAAGGAAATGGAGGCACCTTATAAACATTCCTCAACAAGCCCATTTTACTACACTGCACATGAGATTAGCAAGGTCTCAGTTGCCTTGTTTAAATGACACTGAGTTTGAAGCTTTACTTTATAGTTTGTTTCTCTAAGACACAGAAACATGTTCAAAAATATCTGAGTCACTGTATCTTTACAGAATCAAAGGTGTTCATTGTTTTCATAATCATTTCCAGTTTCCAAGCCACACTGACATTTCTCCCTCCTCCAGACCCTTTCCAGCCTTCCCCGGGAAACTCAGAGCAGTACTGGAGTTGTCAAATTCCTATGGGCAAGGTTCGGGGTTAGAGATGATGCATAAAGAAGGAGAAAAATTCCAATTATGTGATTACTGCCTTGGAAATTGGGCAGGGGGATGAAGGTGTCACTTAAAAACATTATTATTCTGTAGAGAGGCAATGGGATACAATGGAAAGGCTGTAAGATTTGGAGTTAGAGGACCCATATAAATCTCAGCTTCACTACAAACGAGTTGTATGACTGTGAACTAGTCACAGTCTATCTGGGCCTCAGTTTCTTCATCTATAAAATATAATAACCTAAGAAGCTCTAAGATGTTTCCCAGCTCTAATATTTGGAGATGCTTAAGAAGGCTCAGGACATTCTGATGGCCAAAAAGTGAAGGGTGATTCAGACTACTAGGGAAGTCTGAATTTATTTTATTTATAATAAAAAAAATTTATTTTTAAATTATGGGAACGTTCTTTTGGCCAGCGACAGAGGCCCCGTTCACTGCTGGAACAAATGCCCATGACTTCAAAGCTATAACATTAGGTATTAAATTTAGAAAACAGAAAAGGAATAAAATTGTGCTTTCCTGCTTATCAGCTTCTGGCCTTATTAACAACTTTTATGCCACCAGTAATGTGGTTGATCTTTTAACCACAGAAGTTAAGACAATACTTAGCATAGGAAGAGGTGAATAAATTGACATTTATGACCTACCTATTATTAATTACTATTTATTCAGTACCTACTATACATTAGTTACTAGGTCAGAGATATTCCTTATGTTATCTCATTTCACATCTATACATGCACCATGAGTATGCAATTTTTCCCCATTTTACAGATGAGACATCTAAGACTCAATAGGATATGACTTGTCCAGTGTAATATAATAGTAAAGTAAATTTGAACCCAGGTCTGTCTGATATGTGGACCAATATTTTTTCCATTGTTATCACGTCTGAAATATTCCAACTAAGTAAAGGGCTCCCTAATCAGTGGGAATAATCAAGTACCAATTAAGGATGCTTCAAGAGGGATCATTGTACTGGAGTGGATCCTGCATGCTTGGATGGGATAACCTTGTTAAGTCCCTTCCAGACTGAGAGTCAATGATTCTATTACCTTAGGTCACTGCAAGTAGAGTAATGAGAAGCAAAATTCACTAAGCACCCACCCCCCAACTGCAGAGGATTTGCAATGTGTGATCTCTTTTTCCTATAATGTTTCCTACAACTATCTTTCTTCCAAGAATACGATCTCTTTCAAATTCAGAAAAGTCCATATCCTGACCCCTCCTGACTGCTATCATTGTTCCATTCTTCTACTGACCCACTATAACCACAGAATTATTATTCTGCATTAAGACTGGTCTGTATAATCCCAGGAGGTAGAATGAGGAATGTGAAATTTAATTCATTAGCATAGGAAATATCCACCTGTAGTCCCAGGCAACATTAAGTTGGGCTGCTCTGCTTGATAATGAGCCCCTCCTTTTTCCTGGATGTGTTCAAGAAAGTGCTTAAATACCACTTTTACATGAAACCATGGCCACTAATCACCTAAAATAACTCTTTTTTCTGCTTTTTTACAGCCATTATCTCTAGAATTCTTGTAAGGAACTTTGAATATATTTGAGCTTCCTGGCTAGACAATAAACTGAGGAGAGAGACTATGTCTCTGTGTAAAGAACTCTGTATAACAGAATGCTCCGTAGGAAGAACTCATCGTCATCAATGGCTTCATCATTATTAGTATTTAATCAAGGGAAATTCCAGCTATTTCTCCAACAAATGGATAACTTCAACTTAGACTGGGTCTTCTGTGAATGGATCCCTCCAGGAAAAGAAAAGAGCAGGCCCTGTAGGCAAACCCTTCCCCTCCCAAGGTGGCCTGATAGCACAGCTGACCCCAGTGAGAAAGTGGGTAAAACTGCTGAGAACAAGGGATCTCCCAAGAAGACAAAGACCAGAATTCTGCCAGTTCCCAAATGAGGTCAACCAACAAAGCAAGTGTTGCAGACGTGAAGTTTCCATAAGAAAAAGATCATTTGAACATGTGACCCAAGCACAAACCAATGGCTGGGAGGCTGATGGAAAAGACTGGTTTGAACACAGCATGTGGTAGAAACCGGAAGTCCCTCCAGGACTAATCTTTCTAGTGTGTTTGTCATGCACTGGGCCCAGGTGCTGAGCACGTGTATATAACCTACATTGCCATTTGCTATGTGCCAGTTGCTGTTCTAAATGCTTTTCATAGAAAGACCCTTCACTCTATGAGGCAGTTAGGTGATATTACTACTTTACAGATGACAAAACTGAAGATCAGAGAGTGGTAATTTGCCCAAGTTCACATGATTTGCAAGCAGGAGAGCCAGGACAGAGTCCCAGATATTCCAGATAAAACCAGTGGGGAGGGAGACTTCTAAAGAGGAATAAATTCCTATCAATAAGAGTAGATGGGGCTCCATAGGATTTAGTGGAAAAATAATGATATGCATTATTTTAAGCATAAGCATATGATACCCATAGCTGAAAAAATGGGGGAAAACATGGGATGTGACCAAAAGACCAAAACAAGGATGGTGACAAGAAGGCAACTTGTATTGTCAGAGCAGAACCGGACCAACAGAATGGAAGTCTATAGGCAAATGTAGGAGTGGGTACAGTGGAAAAATCAGAAAAATCAGGTAAAATGAAAGCAAGGAGTAGTGGACCTAAAGGGGCAACGTGTAATGAGCTGGATCAATTCTAAGCAATATGAAGCATCAATTAAATTGAGGCAATGTGAACTTAGGAGTTGAGGCTGCCATTATGATCAGAAGAAGCTAAGGGGCTGGGGACCAGAGGCATAGAACAACTGGTCAAGATAGTCTTCTTCCTCTTCTTATAAAGCAAAGCCATTCCCAACAGTCTAGAGAAGGTGGATTCCAAGAGGTTGGCAGAGGGTTCATCTTGCTAGGGAACTCGGGCTATTAGCTGTCCTGAAGAACCTCGAGAGAGCCCATGGGGAAAGCCCTTGATAAAACTCTTCCTCAGAAGCTAAGCCTCTAACCTCAAAGCACCTGGATGCCTTGAGGATATGTTGGCTCTTGACTTTATCCTGGAGATCACACAAGGGCTCTCCAAGACATTAAGCGCCAAATAATTGCCCCATGCAGACTTCCCAACTTAGTCTGCTGGTAAATCACAACTGATATTCAAGAAGCTCCTCTTTGATTCTCAGCTCGAAGGACAGAAATGAAAAGGAGATGCCTGGGAGGTGCTGGAAAGACCCAGTTAAGGCCATCAGGAAGCCAAGTTCAAGTCCCTCCAAGTGAGATTCAATGAGCAGGCTTGTGTCTTGAGAGGGCGGGCCTGGATTTCAGTCCCAGAGCTGCTTCCAGGTACTCCAGGCAAGTCCCTTCCCCTCTGAGCTTCAGTAAGAGGACAGAACTTAATGACCTCTAAGGTCCCTGCAGTTTGCCTGTTACTGTCATTACTATCCATACGAGTGTGCTAACAGACATGACTCATGATGTATTTGAAATGTGCTTACTTTCAAATTTCCTGCTGTCCCTTTAAAATAAAATGAGTTATGTTAAAAGCAAAACCCTTATCTTTCATGCAGTGAAGTATTTGTTAGTATAATAATATAATGGTTGGGACTTGCTTTAAAATACTTAAGTCCTGGGCAACTAGGTCCTAGGTGTCCAATTCTTGGTTTCGTCTCAGGACACGATTTCAGGGTCGTGGGCTTGTCGGCCTCTGCACTCAGTGGGGAGTCTGCTTAAGGATTTTCTCTCTCTCCCTCTGCTCCTCCCCCCCCCCTCATGTGTGCGCTCTCTCTCTCTCAAATAAATACATCTTTAAAATAAAATACTTGAGTCCCTCCCCCTACATCTACTTAATAGATAAAATAAAAAAGGTGAAATATTGTGATTGTCCAAACTGGGTAAGGGGTAAATGGGAGTTTATTAGAGGAGTCTCTTCACCTTCATGCATGCTTTCTTTAAATTTTTCACAGTAAAAAATTAAGAAATATATAATAGAATAGAATATAAATATATTCAGTAGTATAGTCTCTCCCTGACCTTAGATTAAAACTCCATGTCTTTCCAGCTCACTCCTAGGTAACAGACAGTTCTACAGGATCTTTAAGTCACCAATGCAGTTTCAGTTCAGAAATGAGAGTGTCCAGTCCAAGGTATAAATCAGGCCGTGACCAAGATTTAGTGCCGATCTGACATCTCTCAGTTCTGGCCATTTTAGGATGGAGACTCAGGGAAGTAAAGGGAAAGGGCATGGCTGGCTGAACTACATATGGTTTCTAGCCCTCCTGCTCCCTCTTCCTTCCCCACTGCCCCAACCAGGGGTGACAGGTAAGAAGGGGGGAGGGAGAAGAGGTAAGACAGGTCTTATTCGTACTTGCATAGTAAGCAAACTGGCTTTAGGGGCTCTGGGTCTTGCAGATTTCCCAGGCTGTCTCCTTGTCTAGTGAGCAATTTTGAGGACTCTAGAGCAGTGCTGTCTCATAGAAATATAATGCAGGCCACATATGCAAGCCGCATTTGTAATGTTCAACTTTCTAGTAGCCACATAGTAAAAAGTAAAAAAAAAATAGGTGAAATTGATTTAAATCATATTTACTTAAACTATCTATTATTTCAACATGTGGTTAGTGGCTCCCATACCAGACCGCATAGTTTAGAGGTCTCCATCCCTGGAGACGTCTTGCTAGGTGACCTGATCGTACATCCTATCTTGCCCGTGAGAGCCCTGGTTTAGTCCTGTCGCTCAGGCTCTATTCTCACTAAATTACTTGGTTATTAATGTCCCTTTTCCCTCTCCCAAGTGACCCTGTTTGGATGATGAATCATACTGTCACCCTGTCTATACCTCTCTATCTGGGAGGGAACTGGTGGCTCCTTCTTCATCCTCCTTTCCAGGTGCTCTACCTGAAGTGGGTTCGGGCCATTTTTCCCCTGGATCAAGGGTCAGCAAACTACAGCCCACAGACCTTAAAATGGGTACATTTTTAAAAGATGGAAAAAATGAAGATTATGTGACATGGATGATACGCCTCCTGTAAAGCCTAACTTACTACCTGATCTCTTACAAAATAAGTTTGCTGACCCTTATTCTCTATTTTCTGGAGTGAAAGGAGGTCAGATCCCAGTTGACCAAACTCCCACCACTGTTCCCTCTGGGACTGAGGTGGGGAGGCAGATCCTTTACCTCTTACCTGGTTTGAGTCTAGGAGGTAGACCCATGTTCCGTGATGATAGTCAGTTGGGACTCAGCAAGAACATTCTAGAAGGAAATCTCATCACTCAGCTCCCTTTGCACTCTCTCAACCCTAAGCCATTTCCTCTAGACACCTCATAATATAATTTGGCACTTCACTTTGGAATTTCTTTTCTGTTATTTCTTAGTGTCTAATCAAAATTTCCATTTTAAGCTCTGGTTCCTATATCACCATCACCACCATCATTCATCATGTGTTTCCTTGAATAGCCTGAGTTTGTTGGGGGTAGGATCTCTTTTGTCTTATTTTTGAATCCCTCATAGCACTTAACACAATGCCTCACACAGCTTATATCCACAATAAACATTGTTTGAATGAAAGAATTAATGATAATTCATACACTCAACACTTCAGCCCAGCTAAACAACTCAAAATTCTCTAAAGACACTGACACCTTTTCCCCATGTGCCTTTGCATGGACACTCCTCCCTTCCCTTCTTGTCTACCATTCTCCAAGATGCGGCTCAAATAAAACAATAATACAATTTTATTAAAAATTAAAACTCTCTGATACCCTCAAATGGCAAATTATAGTCCCAGTAAAACCTTTCCACATCCACCCTAGAAGAATTTAGCACTCCTAACCCACAGCCAGTAACACATTTCTCTCCTCTGGTACTTAAAACAGTGCAGCTTGTCTGGATGTATAATTGTCTCTCCCACAGATCTGGGCTCTGCCTGTTATGATCACCTGGAAAGCCTTTAAAATATACTGATGCCTGGGCTCCATCCCAGACCAAGAGAATCAGGATCTCCAGGTTGGGACCTGGGCATTGGCATTTAAAAAATGCCCTTCTATGATCTAATATGCAGCCAGAGTTGAGAACCACTGTACAAAATGGGGAGCTACCAGAAGGCAATGAATGTAGCTTCTCTCTGCAACTCTAGTTATTAGCAAAGATTACTATGGAATAAATAGTTGTCAAATGAATGAACTATGAACCGTAATAGAAATATAAAGAAAAATTTATGTCAGTCTATTATAAAATGTTGTGAGATAAACAACTATATATTAATCTAATGACCTCTGATTAATTGGACAGGTTTATTTAACCATATTAAACACATAAAATGACTAGAACCTCACGTCTAACTAAGCAGTTCTACCAATTGTGGTAAACTTGGCCTTAAAAGAAATATAGATGGCCCTGCAAAAATATGGACATTAAGGCAGTTCATTAGCATGGTCTCTAACCAAGTCCAAAAGACAGACCTCCAAAGACCCCTCAGATAATGTAGATATATTTCAAGGTCGTTATCCTACAACTGTCAAGCCCAGTCTCTCCTTGCCTTCGGCTGTGAAATTTATACTTGAGACTGGCAAGAGAGTTTTTTATTAATATGTTTGCCAAACGACACTCTCAGCTCTCTTGTAATTATGCTGCCTGTTAGTGGCATTAGGTACAAACATATCTCTTGGTTTTCACTTGTTAATTTGTGCCTCTCCTGTATTTAGAGATAAATCAGAAAATTGTTGATGGTCAGGGGAGGACAACATGAAGGCTAGCGTGTCTTTGCTGGTAATTAATCTGCAATGAGCTGGTGTCATACAGTGGAAAGATCACAAAAGAAGCTCTGGGTTTGAGTTGGTCCTGATCACTTACCCTGTGTCCTTGGACAGGTAAGCTCACCTCTTTGTACTTTTGTGCAACCCATCTCAAAAACAGAAGGTAAAAAGGGAATGTATTTCAAATGCCCAGCCGAGTTACTGTGTGGGTAAAACAAGATGATAAGTGACAAAAACTCTTAATAAAGTATAAACATCTATGCTAATATGCTTGCTTCCTTCATTCAGTTGCAAATACTGTCTACACACCTACCGTGTCAGGTACTAAAGGAATACAAATAATAATGATTCTTGTTACCATTGTTATTATAGGGACCATATCACTATAATGAAGTCCTTATTATGATATCTTGTAATGGTTAATTTTACATATCAACTTGACTGGGCAACAGGGTGTCCAGATATTTGGTAAAATGTTATTCTGGGTATGTCTGCAAGGCTGTTTTTTGGTGAAATTAACATTTGAGTTTGTAGACTGAGTAAAACAGATTTAGTCCTCGCTAATGTGGGTGGACCTCATCCAATCAGTTGAAGACCTGTATAGAACAAAAAGGCTGAGTAAGAGGGAATTTCTTTCTGCCTGACTGTGCTGGCTTTGGACATTGTTTTTTTTTCCCTGCCTTCAGGCTTGAACGGAAGCATTGGCTCTTGCTAGGGCTGAAACCCACTACCAGCTTCTGGACTGGACCTACACATCAGTTTTTCTGGGACTCCAGCTAGCCAACTGCCAATCTTGAGATTGGGTGAGCCAGTTCCTTATAATAAGTCTGTGTGTATATGGATGTGTGAGTGTGTATAAGAAATATTTTAAACATAAACAAAACCAATAGAATATATGTGTGTGCATGTGTGTACACGTATATTCTATTGGTTTTATTTATACACACACACACACACACACACACACATCCTATTGGTTCTGTTTCTCTGAAGAACCCTGACTAAAACACATCTATGGCAATATAAGCACTTTTGGGGGGGGGCTTCAAAGATAATCTTTAAATAAAACTCCTTAAATTGATACCAATATTTTCAGTGCATCCAATAGAAGTCGTCACATGAGTCAGTGGTTATTGAAATCAGCTGGCCAACTTTAAAAAACATTGATTCCTAGTCCCGAGACCAGATCTTCTGAATTAATATTTTCAGGAGGCAGAGCCCAGAAATCTGGATCTCTATCAGTCTTCCTAGTATTTCATTTGACTAACCACATTTGGGAACTTTCCATCTAAGTGGTTGGACTGAGGGAACTAGAAACCAAGCATTTGCCCTGGTGTCTGAAATTCCATCACCTCAGGTTCTTACGTGTGGTTGCTCTCTCTTGTCTCCTGCTAAATACAGATATGCTAGAGAGATAATATATGAGATCTTTAACCATAAATTTAGGGTATATTGATCCTGAACTCAGCTCTGATAATGTTCCTCCTGGATCCAAACACCTTTGAGGTGTCCCCATAGTCTACTTAATAAAATCCAATCTCCTTTCAACTGTATTCAAGTACCTCCAAAATATGACCCCTGGATGACTGCAGCACCAATGTTCCCTACAATAACCCACATACACCCCACAGTCTAGCTACCACAGATGCTCCATGGATCCTCTTCTCACCTCCACCTGGAGAACACTGTTACTCCTGACCCCCGACCCCCAGTTTTAGCTCAAATGGTATTTTATTCTTGCAACTTCCCTAATACCTCTCCTACAGACTGTTTTATATCCTAGCCACATGTATACATGTCTCCCTTCTTGAACGGGAACTTCTTGAAAGCAGAGGTCCACTCTCCGTGTCTGTGTCCCCAGAGCACTGAATCAGACACACACAGTAAGAGTCGTATATATTAATTGAGTTGATTCAGGCTATTTTCATACATGGTCACCAAAAAGGAAAAATTAAGAAGTTGGGCATTTCGTAGCAAAATCTGGAAATGATACGGAAGGATGGCATATACTGTAGGCCAGGCAGCACAGTGTATTGATTAGAATGCTGAGGCTTTGCAGAGAGGGGTGTAGGTTCAATTCACAGCTCTCCTATGTTTTTAGTGATGTGATAGGTCAAGCCACGTCACCTTTTGGTGTCTCAGTTTCTTCATCTGTAGATGAGGATGATGATGGTATTATCTCCCAAGGCTGTCGTGAGGTCTAAATATGCTCAGAACTTGGCATATCATCAGATAGTACCCCTATTCACATCAATAAACTGTACTTGCTTTTGGCTCTTTCTTATTATTTTAGCAATATTTTAGCAAGTGAGCACAGGCTTGGACAGTGGAAGATTCCTATTTTATAGGTGAATAGAAAAGCGGAAGAGTCCTAAAGCTAACTTATCTGGTGGGCCATTTCCATTTCTGAAGGGTATTTACCTCAGGAGGGGGAAAACAGCCAGAGAGTTATGTCCCCGTCTTCCATGAGTTGCCTCTCTTTCCTGATGGATTTCCTTAAGGAATATAGATCCACAGGAGATTTATGTGTGTGCCCTGTTTCCCAATAGTGAACGCAACTTATTTGCCACCACTAAGCATTCATTCTCTTCCTGGAGGTCAATTTGCAAGGTGCCTGCTCCCGTCAAGTGCAAGATTGATAGAACAGCAGCTGCTGACTTGATGCCTAATGTACATGAGGCTGGCCTCCTCTTTGTCTCTGGCCTGGAAGAAGACATGGGCCAAACTCTAAAGTCATCCTTGGAATTGAAAAGTGATCTTAGATACCATTTTATCCAATCCACTGCCTGGGTATCTGACAAAGCTCAGGCCTAGATCGGGGGAAATAACTTAGAATACATCACAGAGCTGTGGTTGCCAAAGGCCACTTGTCTGTGACAAAGGCAGCCTTGTTCTGGGTGAAATGGGACAAAGAAGGACAATGTTATAAGGCTTTCATAAAGGTGAATGGGGTGGATTTTTTTAATCCAAAGTTAAGTTCTTCATACTTTTATGATATTAAGATTACTTCTCTTTATAAGACCATAATGGTTCATGCTGACTACTTTCTTGAATGACCTTACCTGGGTAAGTAAATGTAGATAACACTATGTCCTTCTCCACCGTTTTGTTGTTGTTGTTATTCCTTCAGTTGGCTGTTTTGCTGGTCTATAGTTTCCCTAAGAGTTTGGTACTCTCTGATGTCAAGATTGAGAACAGGAGCTGTGGAGTCAGAAAGACCTGAACTGTTATCTTTGTTCTTCTTCCAAGTTGTAGCACTTTGAAAAATTCATTTAACTTCTCTGGGTCTCTAAAACAGTCACAGTAACAACAATGCCTACCTTATAGGATCACTGTGCAAAGAAGAGATACCAGATGGTAGGTGGTTAGCACCGGGCCTGGCACAAAGATGGTGGTAGTGGGGGGTTAAATAGGTTTTTCAGAATTCAATCATGTAGACAAAATGTTTAAATGAGGAGTGAACACAGAAGGAACTAAAAAGCATTTAATTTCCCCATGTGGGATTATTCCTAGATGTAGCCCGTATGCTTTGAGGACTGCTGTTTTTGGATTCAGACAGAATGGATTTATATGCTACTAACCTGAGTCATTTTCTGGTTGAATGATTTTAAATAAGGCAGGTAACTTCTCGCAGCCTCTGTTCCCTCATACAGTATAATACAATCTCCCCTTATAAAACATCAACACAGTATGCATTTTACACATCCTTACTTAACATACACAACAACCCCATAAACAGATACAATTGATTATCGTTATTTGCAGTAATGTTCTATAAAGCTGTGTGAATACTGAGCCATTGCTCCTAGGGGAAACATAGGGTTAGGTTCCTGTGAGCCTCCAGTCACAACAATTTCATCAATTGATCAATACATACGTTGATTGATGTGTGTTTCTGTTTAAAGACACTTTATTTAATACATGGTTGATTCATTAACATTGAAATCATGGCCAACAGCACTGTAACACACTCCTGAATGAAACTTATCTAACACATGTCTTTTCTCCATAAAGCACATCACAGCCTTCTTATGCTTATGAACACAAGATTGTACTTCAACATTATACTTGGGGTTCAACCATGGAAAACAGTGAAATCGCCAACAAAAGGCACACAAAATGTGAAATACATGGCACTAAAAAGACCTCACAAAGGACACCTGTTTACAGTATGACTGCCAAAACAGAAGGCAGAACATTGCCTTGTGTGACTTCAGCTGGGAGTATGCATATTGGGCAACTCATATTTTTGTTGCTCTGTGCATGTCTGCTACTGACCACAAAAGCACCACCAGTATTGATCTGGGAATTACAAATAAATTTTAGTGAGTAGTTGGGTTTGCAAATTAAGAATCTGCAAAAAATAAGAATCAACTGTCTTGTTCCGTGCATGGACAAGGAATCTGATCCTCAAAGAACTTACTTAATACAACTAGTTAGTGGCAAAGCTGATTTGAAATTGGGTATATATGTTTACAAAGAATGTTTCCACATTCTTTCCATTACTAACCCCAGCACCTAGCTCTGCTTAATATCACAGTTACTCGGCCTATGAAACAGGAGTACCATAAACAGATCACAGAAAGATGGTGACGATCAGATTAGCTGATGCCCTTGGAGGTGATTTGTAAACTGTAGAACATTACACAGATGTGAGAGTTTTATAAGTAGATTCAATTTAAGTGAAGTTTCACTATCCAGTATTAAGGCTGACAATAATGAGCTCCCTGGTTCTTCCATAGTTGAATGAGACCAAGATGAGAACCAGGACCTTGAGAGGTCCATGGGTGGATAGCCCATATCCCAGCAAGCAATGAGAAGCTGGTGATTCAGGCTAATTCAACACAGCCTCAATGGGATTGCTCTTCTAGGAGTCTGAGAGCAGAAGTGCTTACAGTATATTTTAGCTAAAAGATCAAAATGCAGGCTGGATGCACTAAACAAAAGTGTTTCTGATGTCAAGTCCACTTATAGTTGCTGTTACAAAAATCCATCACCCAGACTACAAAAACATCAACAGGAGCAGCATTGGCCAATACTGTGGATATTGGTGAATGGGGATGTTGTCTCAAAAAAAGATCTTGAAGCTGCTTGCTGTGCTTTAATGAGGGAGGGGGCTTGGAGCTGGCTGACTCTGTTAATTATAAAAGGGTATTAAATAAAGTTGAGGCCAGACTCATCCAAAATAAGATGAGAAGAATTAACCATCTCTGATTAAAAAAAAAATTGGTAAAAAGAGAGAGAAAGGATTTAAACATATTCATACCCTTTAACTCACTAATGCCACTTCAAGAATGCTAATAAAATGATCAGATCGGGAAAATAGTGACACACAAAGATGTTCATAGTGTAGTTGTTTCCAATTTTTAGCTTTTGTAAATAATGAGGAAAGGGTTTAAAAATTATGACACATCCATACAATAAATACTAAATGTAATTAAAAATCATTTTAAGAATTTTTAACAATATGCAAAAAATATGCAGTAAGTATAATATTAAGTGAAAAAAAACAGCAAAAGCAGGATACAAAAAGCATGACTCAGTTGTGTTTATGTGTGCATTCCTAAAAATGCAACAAACAAAAAAATTGAAAGGAAATATGCCAAATGTTAATAATCATTGATTTCTTGTTTCTGAGATTATGAGAGTTTTTTATTCATTTTTTTATTCCAAGGTTTCTACCATAAATATATATCATTATTATTTTTAAGATGAGGGGGGCAAACAGCACAATGAAAGTACAATCTAATTTGCTGTCACACTCCACACCAAAAGACTTCTTTGATGAACAGAAGCACAGATTAAACAAGATTTAGCCTGTTCATCTAACAGGTCACTGATCTGTAAAAATATCAGATGTTTTCAGATTTTTCAAATCATTTATTATTAAGCAACTAGCTGGAGTGTAGCCAACTTAATTAAACAAAGAACATGAGATGGCCCCATCCCCAGAACAGCCCTTGGGGGCCAGGACTCTCCTCTCTTCACCTTTATACTGCCAGAACCTCAGGCCTGCGACAGAGCAGGAGCTCAATAAATATGTATTGAAAGAATGAATACATTGGAAAATATGCTGCCATAAAATCACAGTTCAGGAGCCATCTGTCTTATCTTTCATTCATTCGTGTACTCATTCAAAGTTTTATTAAGCACTTACTAGATATATATAGTTATTATATATGACTAGGCATGGGTAGCCTTCAAGACATGCAATGACCCATGGCATTCCCAACACATAAACAAATAAGGAACTTTACACAATAAGAAAGTTATGAATAAAATGCTAAGGGGGTTCCCAAGAGGGAAGAACTTCTCCAGGTGGAAAGTTCCAAGAAGCCTCCCTAGAAGGCATAGGATTTGAGCGGAGTCTTGAAGGATGGGTAAAATTGGGACGTGAGTAAGGAAAGTAGAGAGAAGGCATGCACTGAAGTAGTAACAAAAGCAGTCTTAAAGGTGAGAATGTCTAAGGCTTAGGGAAAGTGCTTCGGCTGGTTGGCTAGAGCATGGAAACCTCAAGGAGGGAGAGGAGGGGAGCTCAAGCCAAGGGATGTGGTTGTGTAGGGAAGGTTTGGAGTGTCATGTTAAGACTTGTCTTCTCCCACAGATAAAGGAGAACAATGGAAAGTCTTTGAATAGGAGAGTTATCTGTTCAGAGAAACTCTTTAAGAAGATACTTGGGGGACACCCGGAGGGCTCAGTAGGTTGAGCATCTGACTCTTGATTTTGACTCAGGTCATGATCTCCGAGTTGTGGGACTGAGCCCTGCATCTGGCTCTGTACTCAGTGGGGAGTCTGGTTGTCCTCCTCCCTCTGCTCCTCCCCCCATCACTCTCTCAAATAAATAAATAAATGAAATCTTTAAAAAAAAAAGGAATAAGATATTTGGGCAGCAGTGGGTAAGATGTATGGGAAAAGGGGAAGGCAGGGCCTCAAGTGAAGCAAAGTTCCCCCATGACAAAAACCTGCAGTGAATGGCTGGGAATATTCAACCAGCTAAGCAGCTGGAAACACAACTCTTAGTTTCTACAATCACCAGGACTGCCCCAGCTCTCTGCAGCTGGATTTCCTTTAAGATGAGATGCCAAGGACCAAGCTTTAGAGAGGTGCTTAAACCCTAGGCTCAACCACCAGCCCTATTGCTCCTTCCCATCAGAAGTAGTTGAATTGCTTTGCAAATATATGCAGATACATGTGAATAACAAAGCCATTCACATGTGCCCCAAGCCTCAAAGGGCAAGGTTTGCTTTGATCAAGGCTTATAATGGATATATCCAAGGGGCAGAAAAACAATATCCTGCTCAGCCCAAACAAGGGAAGGTTTAGATTCTGGAACAGAATGCTTGGTCTTAGTAACTACTATTCGGTTAAATACTAGGGCACATGGCTTTCTCCTTCTATTTCTCCATTTCCTGAAGTTGGAATTGCTATAAAAGATCTTCCCTCTGCTTCAATTTAGCATGGCTACAAGCACTAATAAAAATGTGTGTGTGTGTGTATGTGTATGTGTAAGAGTGTGTGTGTGTGTATGTGTATGTGTAAGAGTGTGTGTGTGTATGTGTATGTGTAAGAGTGTGTGTGTGTGTGTGTGTGTGTGTGTTGAATCTCATCCTCTAACCTCTTTAAAGTATGGTCCACAGGCCAGCAGCATCTACATCATCTGGGAGAATGAAGAATCTCTAGCCAGATTCCAGTACTAGTGAGTCAGAATGTGCATTTGAACAAGATGCCAGGTGGGCATTATAATATGAGAAGCACTGATCGAAATAACCTAAGTAACCATAATGATAAACTCCTAAAAGCCAAGACTCGTTCTTATTTACCTTCATGTCCCCCAGGCCTGGTGACTAATCAGTAATCAAAACAGGCCTCTCTTTCCTCTTCCATAAAATGAGATAATAACTATCTCAGGGGCGATCCCATGGAGTGAACCAAATATTAAATGTAAAATGTTCCAGCACAATGCCTGGCATGTCAGGGGGTGCCCAAAGTTCCAATTCCCTCCTCACTCCCGTTCTCTGTTAAAAGGACTTGCTGAACTGTGTGCTTGTAGCTTAAGTTGAGCATTTTGTATTTTCTAAAACATCTATCTCATCTAATCCTCACGTTCAGAAAGCGGGAATTTTACCAGCAGAAAACTGGGAACCAGAGAGGTTAAAGTTCTTGTGCAAAGTCCCAAGGCAGTAGAGGCAGAGCTGGAATTTGAACCAGCCCCCTTCCAACCCACCCTTAATCCCACAGCCACCCCATCCATCATGCAGGGAAGATCACACAAACACCCTGCTGAAAATTCTTCTACCAACTTCAGGGTAGAATCTGCATTTTTTTTTGCACGGCCCAGGAGGGGTTGTGTGATCTGA
This sequence comes from Neomonachus schauinslandi, assembly GCF_002201575.2. NCBI lineage: Eukaryota > Metazoa > Chordata > Mammalia > Carnivora > Phocidae > Neomonachus > Neomonachus schauinslandi. The sequence continues at coordinate 45,848,557 of NC_058406.1, forward strand.
ATATACTACCGAAGGTGCCATCTGACTGCAGGGTGGGCAGGGGCTGGCTGTGTCAGGTGGGACAATGTTGCAAAAGACCCAGGGAGACTCCCATGACCTGCTCTCTGCCTGCTTCTCCAGGCTCAGTTGCTTCTTTCCCCTTGTTTCAGGTCACATTTTTCAGTCCAAGGTCCTTGGGACTTTCACGTCTCCCTCCATTCACTATAGTCCCTTTCTCTGGAATAGGTTTGACTAACCCACAGTGTCAGATGGCTTCTACAGCCACTCCAGACACACCTTCCACCTTTCCACTCTGCCCTACACCCTTTGAGGCTGATCTGTCTGGGCCACGGTGAGGGTCCTCAGGGCCTCCGGTTTCTAGTTGGGTTTGGCAGGGGATGAAAGCAAAAGAGGGGTGTGAGATCAGAGTATGTATTCCCTTGGTTCTTTTGTACAGGGTCAATGAGAGCTGGCTGTATCCCTCTTGGGAAGGCTGTCCTCCCTCCAGGAGACCAATGCTACAGGACTTAATGCTTTCCAGATTCTGGTAAGTGCAGCCTCCTCTCAATGCATGGGGCCTGGGGGTATTAGCTGAGCCCACATACCTACACGATGCCTTCTGGCTTCCTTATACCCTCCTCTTTGGGAATAAACCCTCCTTCAATGATCCCATTCTGAACCTGCCCTTTGTTTCCTGTTAGGAGCCTGACTGAAATATTCTTTACCCAGCTAAGTCCTATTCAACCTTCAGAACAATCCAAGGGCCACCATTCCTGATTCCATGACACCTTCTCTCCCAGCATTTTTTACACAATACTATTAGTGTTCATGTTCTCTTCTGAATTCTTCATGGACAGGGATAATATTTTTTTTTTCTACTTTATAGCCTCACTATCTAGAAAGCACTCTACAAATATGTGTTAAATAGATTAATTAAGAGTGACAAAGTTGACTTTTCTTATGCAAAGCACTTCTACCTTATGAAAATGAAGAAAATCTCTACGGACATTTTTTTTTTTTTTATTCAAGGCATCGTTATTCTACACTTAAAGTGATCTTTTTTCTTTAATCACTTAACCTGGATTTATTCCAGGCAAACCGAGACACATATTCACCTTAATTATAGCCCATGCATGGTGGTGTGATGTCTAGGGATGGAGTGAAATTCAAGAAGTCTAAAACTGCTTGAAGGAATGGTGACAGTTGGAATTCTTGGATGGCCACCATGATCCCCGCCTCTGATATGCAAGCCCCTGTGTAATTCCCTACCTTTGAGTGTAGCCTGGGCCTAGTAACTTGCTTCTAACAGACAGAATACAGCAACAGGGATAGAAGGTTCCTCTGGTGATTTGGTTCCTAAAGAGTGTGACTTCCATCCTGCTGGCACTCACTCACTCTCTCTGGCTCTCTCTTTGCTTACTCTGATGAGGCCTGCCACCATATTTCTGAGCTGCCCTATGGAGAGGCCCATGTGGTAAAAAACTAAGGGCAGCCTCTTGCCAACAGCCAGAAGAACGAGCCCTTGGTCTCAGTGCCTGCCAGGAACTGAATCCTGCCAATAACCACTGAGTGGGCTTGAAAACAGATCCTGCCCCAGCCAAACCATGGGATGACTGCAGCCCCCAGTAATACTGCAGCTTGAGCCAGAATCCAGAACCCAGAGAACCCAGCTAAGCTGCCTCAGTTTCCCGATCTACAGAGATTGGGATATATTCAATGGAGTTACTTTAAGCCACTAATTGTGGGATGATTTGCTACGCAATAATAGGCAACCAACTCAAGGATTTCTCTCCAACTTAAGTATCAGTGGCATGGTTCTAGTTCTGGTCTGTCAGATCCCATAGTTAGAATGGGAAAACCAGAGGGAAATAGAGACAAGGATTGGATGTTTGCAGATTACAGTTGTTCTAGTAGCACTTAGCCCAGAAATTATCTCTTCCCATCCCGAAGAAGAAATGCAATGACATCACTCTAACTAGTTGACCTGAGTCCTCCTGGTCCTTATGCCTTTTTGTTGAAAAGGTGACTTGGTTTTGCAGCCCCTGGCCCTCCTCCCCCAAATGAATCCAGTAACAATGAAAACTGAAGCTTCCACTTACTGAGCATTATGGATTGTCTGCAAAATGGCCAGCAGCAATCCTTTCCATTCCTGTATATGCACGACACTGGTTCCGCCAAGAAGTAGGGTCTACCTCCCCTTGAACCTTGTGTCTTACTCTGACCAGCAGCACATGGCCGAAGTAGCGGAGGTCTTAAGGGGCATAGTGGTATTTATTTTTGCATTCTTGAGAGCTCTGGGATATCATGTGAAGAAGTCTGATTACTCTGCTAGAGAGGGAGGGTACATGGAGAAAAAAAGCCACAGAAGGTGGGAGATTACAGAGAGAGGCAAAGGCGCGGGGGGGGAGTATGAGCCCAGCCAGCCACCAGCCATTGTAGCCACCCCAGCTGCAGGGCCAGTCATGTGAAAGAAGCTATCTTGGGTCGCCCAGTCCCAGATCAGCTGCCCCACACAGAGCAATAGGAGCTGCCCCCAAAAAGCCCTTCCTTGACAGGAGAATCACAAGCAAATAAATGGTTGTTTTAAACCACTAAGTGTTAGAGTGATTTGTTATGCAGCAATTGACAACGAAAATTCTGAGGAACAAAGATATTCTCTAGCACGTAACTAGACTTTTCACCTATACTCCCCTATAGTCCTTATAACACCGAACTCTTTAGGATGGATATTGCTGCCTCACTGAAGAGGAAGAAACTGAGGCCCAGAGAGACTAGGTAATTTATACAAGGTGACTTATAATCTATCCAAAGTCACAGGAATAAGGAACGGGAGAGTCGGAATTCACATGCAAATTGTGATTAACTCTAAAACGTTACGTTAAACCCCAATATGGTAAGCCAGCCCACAGCTGAGGGCCACCACTGCAGTCTGCGAGAGAACACCACCTCCTGGGGATTGTGCCAGGAGCACTCAAAGGCAGCACCAGACCCAGGCCTGGTGGCATAAAGGAAAAGCAAACCCCCGGCCCATGGAGAGACTCGAGCCCCGTTCTCAAGGAAAGCTGCAGCTTTGGGAAAAGATATGGGCATCGCTCAGGTTCTAGCTCTGCCCACTGATAGGTCTCAGGTTCTTTGTGCCTAATGCAGGGAAAATGCAAATAGACACATGCTTTGGGTTAAACAGAAGCTTGCTTTTGTTTGTTGCCTCCAAGCATCCCTTAGCCCAGGGTGGAGCTGCAGGAAGCAGAAGAAAAGGAGTCGCTAACAAGACAGTGTCCTTTCGAATCCCACCCCAGGGAGAGGGCAGGGAAGCTGGAATGGCAGGCTGTGTAGCCCTGAAGGTGCCCTAATAGTAGTAACAGCAGTTATAAAGCACTTAGCCCTTCCTCTTGTATTAACTCCTTCGATTTTTCCAATAATCCCATGAGTTAGGAACAATGATCAGTCCTACTTTACAGATGAGAAAACCAAGGAATATCTAGGTTCATGAACTTGCCCAAGGTCATGCCCCTAGCTGGTAATCAGAGAGCTCCAGCCCAGGGTCAATTGACTCTGCATTTGCACCAGGGACGAAGAGACAGGGCGGCTGGCTGAGGAACCCTGGCCACCCCAGGCTGCCCATAGACAGGTCTGGCTCTCCCCTTTCTGTGAGTCTACCTAAGGCTAGCTGTGGTTCTTATAGGTGCCACTAAATGTGACTAGTTGGTTCATTATCTACTTTATCCCAATCTATCAAATACCCTTATTCAAAGTTTTTTCCCAGTTCAACTTCCTACTCAATCACTTTCATATGAATCCTGGTTTCAGGGTCCGCTTCCAGGAAATCCAACCTAGCGGATCTTTGAAACCATGTGTTAAGAAGGCTTGAATGACTGTGCAGAGCGGGGCCGCCCTGCTGAGCTATTCACTCATTCAGCTTGTAACTCTCCTGTGTGAACTCTTATATAGTTTTGGCTCCCTTTGCTACAGCAGCTAGCCTTCCTTAGCTGATACACTATAAAAAGGTATTAAGCAGAAGAGTGACTTGATATGTTTTATATTTAAAAAAAATAATACATGGCTCACATACAGAAGCTAGATTGGAGGGTGGCAAGAAGCAAAATGAAGAGGCCCATGAAGTAGTTCTTATAAAAGTGTAGGAGACAATCGGTTGTGGCTTCTCAGACCTGGGTGCAGACATTTGAGTGTGGACATTCCAGGACACACTTTGGAGACAGAAATGAGATTGGATGCTATTAGACTGGGTATGGGGAGGGGAAAGAGGAGGAATCCAGAAGTCCTAAAGTTCTGGATTGGTGATTACAAAGCCTATACAAACGCAACTGATGAATCATTCAACACTACATCTGAAACTAATGATGTACTATATGTTGGCTAATTGAATTTAAATTAAAAAAATTTTTTAAAGTAAAAAAATAAAAAGCCTACATAAACGATGCACAGATCATCTCACTATCTAAATATCGTACTTGTACAGCAAACCTGTAGTTGGTCCCATCGTAGTGCTGTCTTGGTTCACCTTACAAAATATCTCTTGCTTTTCCAAAGTAAGGGAAAAAAGAGGCAATGGTGAATCAGGGGTTACCAGTCAAGCACAAATCCATGACCGTGACCCCTCCCCTGGGTCAACAAGCTCCCTCTTACCAAAACTGTAGTTTGCAAATGGCACTTGAAGAAAGATTTTGCCCAATGGGGTATTATTGAAGAACCAAGATTTAGCAACAGGATATGAACTAGGGCCCTTCCATTGTGAGAGAGCAGGTCTCACACAGAATCTGTAGGGTATACAAGGATGATCAAGACAGGGTCTCTGTTTCCAAGGAGGAAATGTCCTGCTGAAAAGATGGGTCCTAATCTACCCCCTCACACCTCAAAGTTCAATATGCATATAAAGTTAAATATGCATTATGGATAATATCAAAAGGCAAAAACATAATTTGAAAATTAATTTCAGTGCCTCCAATTTCCTGCCCTTTCCTGGGCACCACAAAGACCACTGTATATTCAGGGCTTTCTTACAGGCCCACCTGCCCCCATTTGCCTTCCTCCTTCCCACCTGGGTACCCCCTAAGGGCTTCCCACAGAAACCACCCCCCCACTGAGGGCTTGCTCAATTAAGCATCATCTTATTTTCTGTATTTCTGATGCTTTGATGTGTGGCAGGGAGCATTCCTCCCAGGATTAGCTAATTCCTAGAGATAGTAAACAATTTTCCTGGAGTGCACCTCTCAGATGCAAATAAACCAATCCAGATCCCAAACCCCCTTCCACCCCCCAACACTCTAGGCCACTCTCCATCTGCCCTAATCACCTGAGGGCCAAATACCAAACAACTAGGGCCAGCCCCTACGCCCCAGAGCCCACTGAAATTATTCAAACTAGCCAATACTAAAGCTGCTTACCCTGCCTCAAGTTCCTTCCTACACAAATCACAATGAAGGCTCTGGCCCAGGGTTTCCCTCATTGCCTCTGCCTCCTGACCAAGCCTGGAGCTTCCATATGGACCCTGTGAAGTGCTGTGCCCCTCCTCTTGGGATCTGTGAGCAATAAACTACAAATGACAGTCATCTCCTGATCTGGTGGCTTTGCCACACCTAAATAATAATAAAAACTATATTTAAAACACGTGTCCCCCTTGGGCGCCTGGGTGGCTCAGTTGGTTGGGCGACTGCTTTCGGCTCAGGTCATGATCCTGGAGTCCCTGGATCGAGTCCCGCATCGGGCTCTCTGCTCGGCAGGGAGCCTGCTTCTCCCTCTGACTCTCCCCCCTCTCATGTGCTCTCTCTCTCTCATTCTCTCTGTCTCAAATAAATAAATAAAATCTTTAA